>NC_134485.1:344472841-344517841 GCF_040206685.1 Ascaphus truei
TCCCTCCTCTCTCTCCCCCTTCCTTCCTCTCTCTCTCCCCCCCTCCTCTCTCTCCCCCCCCCCTCCTCTCTCTCCCCCCCTCCCTCCTCTCTCTCCCACCTCCCCTCCTGTCTCTCCTCCCTCCCCTCTTGTCTCTCCACCTTCTCTCCTCTCTTTCCCCCTTCTCACCTTTCCCCTCTCTGTCCCCCTTCTCTTCTTTCCCCTCTCCTTTCCCCTGACCCTCCCCTCTTTCACACCTTGCTTTCTCTCCCCCTTCCCCCTCTCCCCCCTTCTCACCCTTCCCCTCTCTGTCCCCCTTCTCTTATTTCCCCTCTTCTTTTTCCTGACCCTCCCCTCTATCACACCTTGCTTTCTCTCTCCCCCTTCCCTCCTCTCTCTCCCCACCTTACCTCCTCTCTCTCCCTTCCCTCCTCTCTCCCCCCCTTCCCCCCTCTCTCTCCCCCCCTTCCCCCTCTCCTCCCCCCTTCCCCCCTCTCCCCCCTTCCCTCCTCTCTCCCCCCTTCCCTCCTCTCTCTCCCCTTCGCTCCTCCTTCCCTCCTCTCTCTCCCCCTTCCTCTCTCCCCCCTTCCCTCCTCTCTCCCCTTCCCTCCTCTCTCCCCCTTCCCCCCTCTCTCCCCCTTCCTCCTCTCTCTCCTCCCTCCCCCTCTCCCCATCCTCCTCTCTCACCCCCCTTCCACCTCTCCCCCTTCCCTCCTCTCTCCCCCTTCCCTCCTCTCTCTCCCCCTTCCCTCCTCTCTCTCCCCCTCCCTCCTTCCCTCCTCTCTCTCCCCCTTCCCTCCTCTCTCTCCCCCTTCCATCCTCTCTCTCCCCCTTCCCTCTCTCCCCCTTCCCTCCTCTCTCTCCCCTTCCCTCCTCTCTCTCCCCCCTTCCCCCTCTCTCCCCCTTCCCTCCTCTCTCCCCCCCCTCCCTCCTCTCTCTCCCCCCTTCCCCCCTCTCCCCCCCCTTCCCCCCTCTCTCCCCCTTCCCTCCTCTCTCTCCCCCCTTTCCCCCTCTTTCCTCCTCTCTTCCCCCTTCCCTCCTTTCTCTCCCCCCATCCCTCCTCTCTCTCCCTTCCCTCCTCTCTCTCCCTTCCCTTCCCTCCTCTCTCTCCCTTCCCTCTTCTCTCCCCCCCTTCCCTCCTCTCTCCCCCCCCTTCCCTCCTCTCTCTCCCCCCTTCCCTCCTCTCTCTCCCTTCCCTCCTCTCTCTCCCCCCTTTCCCCCTCTTCCCTCCTCTCTTTCCCCCTTCCCTCCTCTCTCTCCCCCCCTTCCCTCCTCTCTCTCCCCCCCTTCCCTCCTCTCTCTCCCCCCCTTCCCTCCTCTCTCTCCCCCCCCTTCCCTCCTCTCTCTCCCCCCCTTCCCTCCCCCCTTCCCTCCTCTCTCTCCCCCTTCCCTCCTCTCTCCCCCTTCCCTCCTCTCTCTCCCCCTTCCCTCCTCTCTCCCCCTTCCCTCCTCTCTCTCCCCCTTCCTTCCTCTCTCTCCCCCTTCCCCCTCTCTCCCCCCTTCCCTCCTCTCTCTCCCCCCCTTCCCCCTCTCCCCCCATCCCTCCTCTCTCTCCCCCCTTCCCTCCTCTCTCTCCCCTTCCCTCCTCTCCCCCTTCTCTTCTTTCCCCTGTCCCCCCTTCTCTTCTTTCCCCTCTCCCTCCCCTCTTTTACACCTTGCTTTCTCTCTCCCCCCTTCCCTCCTCTCTCCCCCCTTCCCTCCTCTCTCGCCCCCATTTCCTCCTCTCTCTCCCCCCTTTCCTCCTCTCTCTCCCCCCCTCCCCTCCTCTCTCTCCCCCCCTTCCCTCCTCTCTCTCCCCCCTTCCCTCCTCTCTCTCCCCCTTCCCTCCTTTCTCCCCCTTCCCTCCCCCTTCCTTTCTCTCTCTCCCCCCTTCCCCCTCTCTCCCCCTTCCCTCCTCTCTCTCCCCCCCTTACCCCTCTCCCCCCATCCCTCCTCTCTCTCCCCCCTTCCCTCCTCTCTCTCCCCCCCTCCTCCCTCTCCCCCCTTCCCTCCTCTCTTTCCCCCTTCCCTCCTCTCTCCCCCCCTTCCCTCCTCTCTCTCCCCCTTCCCCCCTCTCTTCCCCCTTCCCTCCTCTCTCTCCCCCCCCTTTCCCCCTCTTCCCTCCTCTCTTTCCCCCTTCCTTCCTTTCTCCCCCCCCCCTTCCCCCTCTTCCCTCCTCTCTTTCCCCCTTCCCTCCTTTCTCTCCCCCCTTTCCCCCTCTTCCCTCCTCTCTTTCCCCCTCTTTTCCCCCCTTCCCTCCTTTGTCTCCCCCCCTTCCCTCCTCTCTCTCCCTTCCCTCCTCTCTCCCTTCCCTCCTCTCTCCCCCCTTCCCTCCTCTCTCCCCCCCTTCCCTCCTCTCTCTCTCCCCCTTCCCTCCTCTCTCTCCCCTTCCCTCCTCTCTCTCCCCCCTTTCCCCCTCTTCCCTCCTCTCTTTCCCCCTTCCCTCCTTTCTCCCCCCCTTTCCCTCCTCTCTCCCTCCCTTTCCCTCCTCTCCCCCCTTTCCCTCCTCCCCCTTCCTTTCCCTCCTGTACCCCCCTTTCCCTCCTCCCTCTCCCCTTCCATCCTCTCTCCCCTTCCCTCCTCTCTCTCCCCTTCCCTCCTCTCCCCCTTCTCACCTTTCCCCCTCTGTCCCCCCTTCTCTTCTTTCCCCTCTCCCTCCCCTCTTTTACACCTTGCTTTCTCTATCCCCCCTTCCCTCCTCTCTCTCCCCCCTTCCCTCCTCTCTCTCCCCCCTTCCCTCCTCTCTCTCCCCTTCCCTCCTCTCCCCCTTCTCACCTTTCCCCCTCTGTCCCCCCTTCTCTTCTTTCCCTGTCCCCCCTTCTCTTCTTTCCCCTCTCCCTCCCCTCTTTTACACCTTGCTTTCTCTCCCCCCTTTCCTCCTCTCTCCCCCCTTCCCTCCTCTCTCTCCCCCCTTTCCTCCTCTCTCTCCCCCCTTTCCTCCTCTCTCTCCCCCCCTTCCCTCCTCTCTCTCCCCCTTCCCTCCTCTCTCTCCCCCCCCCTTCCCTCCTCTCTCTCCCCCCCCCTTCCCCCCTCTCTCTCCCCCCCCTTCCCTCCTCTCTCTCCCCCCCTTCCCTCCTCTCTATCCCCCCCTTCCCTCCTCTCTCTCCCCCCCCTTCCCTCCTCTCTCTCCCCCCCCTTCCCTCCTCTCTCTCCCCCCCTTCCCTCCTCTCTCTCTCCCCCTTCCCTCCTCTCTCTCTTCCCCCTTCCCCTCCTCTCTCTCCCCCCTTCCCTCCTCTCTCTCCCCCCCTTCCCTCCTCTCTCTCCCCCCCTTCCCTCCTCTCTCTCCCCCCCTTCCCTCCTCTCTCTCCCCCCCTTCCCTCCTCTCTCTCCCCCTTCCCTCCTCTCTCTCCCCCCTTCCCTCCTCTCTCTCCCCCCTTCCCTCCTCTCTCTCCCCCCCTTCCCTCCTCTCTCTCCCCCTCTTCCCTCCTCTCTCTCCCCCCTTCCCTCCTCTCTCTCCCCCCCTTCCCTCCTCTCTCTCCCCCCCTTCCCTCCTCTCTCTCCCCCCTTCCCTCCTCTCTCTCCCCCCCTTCCCTCCTCTCTCTCCCCCCCTTCCCTCCTCTCTCTCCCCCCTTCCCTCCTCTCTCTCCCCCCCTTCCCTCCTCTCTCTCCCCCCCTTCCCTCCTCTCTCTCCCCCCCTTCCCTCCTCTCTCCATGTTTTATTTACACTCAAGTGCGAATATCCACTGCCCAACACCAGTCCTCAATATCCTCCCCCTCCCCCCATCAGGTCAAGTTTTAAGGATATCCCTGCTTCAGCACAGGTGGTTGTCTTTGACCCAGCTGTACTAAAGCTGAGATATCCTAAATAAAACCAGACCTGTTGGGGAGTCTTGGAGTTGAGCACCCGTGGGATAAGCCATGTGTATGATGTATATGTATGTGCAGGGAGCTTCTTGTTAACATTATATGTACAGTATGTGCGGGAAGGGGCTGCATGTTACTGTGCTTTAGGGCCCTTGGACATTATAACGTGCTCAGAGCTGCCCTGCAGGGACTGTCACACCTCTGCCCTCGTGCGGGTGGGGTTAAGACTCGGTGGTACGCCCCGCCCCTTTAGTGGCCAGAGCTCCGAGCAAACTCCTCCCACACACCCAGCTGCCAGCAGCTCGCGCCGCCCTGAACAGAAGTTAACTCCTTGTGTGCCAGTCACCTGCAGAACGCCGGCACTGTGCCATCTCCCGTTACCGGGCGCCTCGCTGTCTCCCCGGGACATACCAAGTTACAGATATGTGGAAGGGCGCAGGGACTGGGCTAATGTTAGAGCGGGGTGTTCTGCATTTGACCAGTGGAGGCCAATGTAATGTATAGCTCTGAGCTCAGTGCATTGCCACAGCGAAGGGGTTAATCTGGCTCTTCACGGCCGCCGCGATTCATCTGGTTAAAGGCACAATTTACCGGCAGTTAAAGGGTTAATGGGGTTTGACGAAAAGGGGGGGGGGGGTTAATGAGGGCTGCGCACTGTGACACTGCATGCGATGCACAGATCACAGGGCTGCACTGCCCGGCAGTGAGGGGGTTAATGAGGGCTGCGCACTGTGACACTGCATGCGATGCACAGATCACAGGGCTGCACTGTCCGGCAGTGAGCGGGTTAATGAGGGCTGCGCACTGTGACACTGCATGCGATGCACAGATCACAGGGCTGCACTGCCCGGCAGTGAGGGGGTTAATGAGGGCTGCGCACTGTGACACTGCATGCGATGCACAGATCACAGGGCTGCACTGCCCGGCAGTGAGGGGGTTAAAGAGGGCTGCGCACTGTGACACTGCATGCGATGCACAGATCACAGGGCTGCACTGCCCGGCAGTGAGGGGGTTAATGAGGGCTGCGCACTGTGACACTGCATGCGATGCACAGATCACAGGGCTGCACTGTCCGGCAGTGAGGGGGTTAATGAGGGCTGCGCACTGTGACACTGCATGCGATGCACAGATCACAGGGCTGCACTGCCCGGCAGTGAGGGGGTTAATGAGGGCTGCGCACTGTGACACTGCATGCGATGCACAGATCACAGGGCTGCACTGCCCGGCAGTGAGGGGGTTAATGAGGGCTGCGCACTGTGACACTGCATGGGATGCACAGATCACAGGGCTGCACTGCCCGGCAGTGAGGGGGTTAATGAGGGCTGCGCACTGTGACACTGCATGCGATGCACAGATCACAGGGCTGCACTGCCCGGCAGTGAGCGGGTGCACGCTGCTCTCAGGCTGCGCTGAGCTGCACAGCTCTCTGCTCGCACAGGCGCTGGGGATGCAGGGATCCATCCCTGAAGGGTAAGAATACACTGGGTGCTCCTTCCACCCTTCCCAGATACGGCTCTGCTCTTCCCTCATTCTCCTCTCCTTCTTGCTTCTTCTCCCTCCATCTGTTCACTACGCCTCTCTCTTTTCTCTCTTCTCCTTCTGCTACCTTCTCTCGCTACCCCCACCTCGCCTCCTTCCATCTCATTTATTTCTCTCTACTCCTTTTTTATTTGTTTTTTTTATATCTTCATTCATCTGTCCTTTCTCTTTTACCTGATGTGCATCTCCTTCTGTAACTTTATTCTGCTTCTTTTCTCTCTCTTCTTTATTATCTAGAGTTTTGCTCATTCACCTCATCACATCTCACCTAACGTTAACTTTTTTTCATTTACCGCTGGGCTAATTAGATACATTATTACAGTGATCAGTGGGTGTCATTAACAGATTTACAGCAGCACAGTGGATTTGTAGCTCTACATTAAGCCCCCTTGCTGTCAGAGAGGACTTGTGATAATGACATGTCTTTAAACTAGCAAGGAAGATATTATGTTACTCACAAGATCTATATACTGTAGGGCTGCATATTCCATTCATTTTCCTTACAATAAAAGGTCCATTGTCCAGGATTCTAAAGAGTGAGATTTTGGGGTTGTATATTAAAAATAAATGCATTTATGTATGTATGTCTTTATTTATATATCACCATTAGTGTACATAGCGCTTCACAGTAGTAATACACATGACAATAATATAAATAACCAGTGTTCGACAAACCTATACATTTGCTCGCCCCGGGCGAGTGGATTTAACCCCCGGGCGAGTAAATATTGGCCCAAGCAGCACACGTTTGGTACTAGGTGGCGAGTAGATTTGTTTGTGTGGCGAGTAGATTTTTTGGTGATTTGTCAACCACTGTAAATAACAAATAATACAAATAACAGATCATGGGAATAAGTGCTTCAGGCATAAAAGTAACATTGTAGAATAGGAGGAATCCCTGCTCCGAAGAGCTTACAATCTAATTGGTGGGGAGAACGTACAGAGACAGTGGAGGGCATTCAGGTAAGTGCGTCTGCAGGGGGCCAAACTTTATGTATCATGTGTATTGTATTAGCCACAATAACAGGAATCCCTGCTCCGAAGAGCTTACAATCTAATTGGTGGGGAGAACGTACAGAGACAGTGGAGGGCATTCAGGTAAGTGCGTCTGCAGGGGGCCAAACTTTATGTATCATGTGTATTGTATTAGCCACAATAACAGGAATCCCTGCTCCGAAGAGCTTACAATCTAATTGGTGGGGAGAACGTACAGAGACAGTGGAGGGCATTCAGGTAAGTGCGTCTGCAGGGGGCCAAACTTTATGTATCATGTGTATTGTATTAGCCACAATGCTACTCATATGCTTCCTTAAGCAGGTGTGTTTTAAGGTGGGTCTTAAAGGTGGATAGAGAGGGTGCTAGTCGGGTATTGAAGGGAAGGGCATTCCAGAGGTGTGGGGCAGTCAGTGAGAAAGGTTTAAGGCGGGAGAGGGCTTTAGATAAAAAGGGGGTAGAGAGAAGACATACTTGAGCAGAACGCAAGAGTCGGGATGGTGCATAGCGAGAAATTAGGGCTGAGATGTAAGGAGGAGCAGAAGAGTGTAAAGCTTTAAAAGTGAGGAGGAGAATTGAATGCCATTTGAATGAATTATTGTTGACTTCAAGCAGTGATTCTACTTCATTCAAGTAACGAGAGTGAGAAAGTGAGACTGCCTGCTGCCAATGAGCATAGCTCAGTCACTCCGAATCAGTGTGAGTTGAATTGACTGCTATTTAAGTCTGTATGGGTTCCACATATTCTTACTTTATCTGATACATTCTTCCTTCTCTCTCTGGCCCACATTCAGTATGGTGAGACGTGAGGTACTTGCCATTCACAGCGCACTAACGTCCAATCAACTAGCTTTTTGTTACCTCATTGTTAACTGTGTGCTCATACATTTCAGGGTCTGATACTCTCTTCTCTCACTCTTCCACTTTCTCCAAGTGTCTTCCTTCACTGCTCTGTGCTTCACTCTCCGTTATCTTCCTGCACCTCTGCCTACATCCCAGCCACGTCTCTTCCTGCACCTCTGCCTATATCCCAGCCACGTCTCTTCCTGACCTCTGCCTATATCCCAGCAACGTCTCTTCCTGCACCTCTGCCTATATCCCAGCCACGTCTCTTCCTGCACCTCTGCCTATATCCCAGCCACGTCTCTTCCTGCACCTCTGCCTATATCCCAGCCACGTCTCTTCCTGCACCTCTGCCTATATCCCAGCCACGTCTCTTCCTGCACCTCTGCCTATATCCCAGCCACGTCTCTTCCTGCACCTCTGCCTATATCCCAGCCACGTCTCTTCCTGCACCTCTGCCTATATCCCAGCCACGTCTCTTCCTGCACCTCTGCCTATATCCCAGCCACGTCTCTTCCTGCACCTCTGCCTACATCCCAGCCACGTCTCTTCCTGCACCTCTGCCTATATCCCAGCCACGTCTCTTCCTGCACCTCTGCCTATATCCCAGCCACGTCTCTTCCTGCACCTCTGCCTATATCCCAGCCACGTCTCTTCCTGCACCTCTGCCTACATCCCAGCCACGTCTCTTCCTGCACCTCTGCCTATATCCCAGCCACGTCTCTTCCTGACCTCTGCCTATATCCCAGCAACGTCTCTTCCTGCACCTCTGCCTATATCCCAGCCACGTCTCTTCCTGCACCTCTGCCTATATCCCAGCCACGTCTCTTCCTGCACCTCTGCCTATATCCCAGCCACGTCTCTTCCTGCACCTCTGCCTATATCCCAGCCACGTCTCTTCCTGCACCTCTGCCTATATCCCAGCCACGTCTCTTCCTGCACCTCTGCCTATATCCCAGCCACGTCTCTTCCTGCACCTCTGCCTATATCCCAGCCACGTCTCTTCTTGCACCTCTGCCTATATCCCAGCCACGTCTCATCCTGCACCTCTGCCTATATCCCACCCACGTCTCTTCCTGCACCTCTGCCTATATCCCACCCACGTCTCTTCCTGCACCTCTGCCTATATCCCACCCACGTCTCTTCCTGCACCTCTGCCTATATCCCACCCACGTCTCTTCCTGCACCTCTGCCTATATCCCAGCCACGTCTCTTCCTGCACCTCTGCCTATATCCCAGCCACGTCTCTTCCTGCACCTCTGCCTATATCCCAGCCACGTCTCTTCCTGCACCTCTGCCTATATCCCAGCCACGTCTCTTCCTGCACCTCTGCCTATATCCCAGCCACGTCTCTTCCTGCACCTCTGCCTATATCCCAGCCACGTCTCTTCTTGCACCTCTGCCTATATCCCAGCCACGTCTCTTCCTGCACCTCTGCCTATATCCCAGCCACGTCTCTTCCTGCACCTCTGCCTATATCCCAGCCATGTCTCTTCTTGCACCTCTGCCTATATCCCAGCCACGTCTCTTCCTGCACCTCTGCCTATATCCCAGCCACGTCTCTTCCTGCACCTCTGCCTATATCCCAGCCACGTCTCTTCCTGCACCTCTGCCTATATCCCAGCCACGTCTCTTCCTGCACCTCTGCCTATATCCCAGCCACGTCTCTTCCTGCACCTCTGCCTATATCCCAGCCACGTCTCTTCCTGCACCTCTGCCTATATCCCAGCCACGTCTCTTCTTGCACCTCTGCCTATATCCCAGCCACGTCTCTTCTTGCACCTCTTCCTATATCCCATCCACGTCTCTTCTTGCACCTCTGCCTATATCCCAGCCACGTCTCTTCCTGCACCTCTGCCTATATCCCAGCCACGTCTCTTCCTGCACCTCTGCCTATATCCCAGCCACGTCTCTTCCTGCACCTCTGCCTATATCCCAGCCACGTCTCTTCCTGCACCTCTGCCTATATCCCAGCCACGTCTCGTGTCTGTCCCCTGCAGCTGTGGTCATGACATGGTAACTTAACTCCCACAGCTAGCAGGAAAGAGGCGTTTTGCTGGAGAGGCGTTGCAGGGGTTAACAGAGGGTTATAAATATATCATGATGCAGCAGTACGCCTCATTACTCATTCATGGCTACGAAAACCTTTCAGAGTAATGTGAGCGGCAAAAACAACCAGTTCCCAAATATACTCAGAAAAAGGGGTGCTTTAGGGTGCGATGGAGGAACAGTGACAGAGCAATGTGTGTGTGTGTGTGTGTGTGTGGGGAGGAGGTTGGGCGTATTGAGGTTATTTCAGGAATAGCAGAGTTTGCTACGTGAATGAGATATGGTGTAAACTTGTGTTTAGGGAGTGAGGGGGGTCAGTAACGGAATAGCAGAGAAGGTGGAAGGCATTACTGTGGTAACAGAAGGTGTTGGAAATGCAGAAGGGGCTGTGTATGCTTTTTGGATATCAGGACTGGAATAGCAGAAAGTGAAAAGCAGATTAACAGCAGGGTAGGCTTGATGTGTGGTGGCAGTGCTGTGTACAGTGAATAGCAGAGTAGGCTGCAAAGGCGTGATTGTGGTGCAGTGACAGAAGAGTGTGTTTGAGGATTCAATACTCGAAATGCAGGTGGCACTTCAAAGAGTGAGATACAATGCACCTCTTTCCTCCTCTGTCCACCTTCAGTTCTTTGGTGTCAGTGTCACAGGAGGACGCATTATTGATATCCTGAAAGCTTTCTCCTCCCCCGCTCATTGGAAGCAAGTGCTGAGCCTGTGTTTTGTAGAGGATCACAGTGTGGGTCACTGGGATTTAGGGGCCAAGGAGGAAGGATGCCAGAGTCATGAAGCAGAGAACGGGCCTGACTAAATTCACAGCCAGTGGTGCCTACAACGCATTGCAAAGCAGACCCTCTTACATTGAAGGAGATAATGCCATCACTGCTGGAGATCCAACTCCACCACAAAATGTGTATCATAATGTACATTTCCTGCAAGAATATCCCAATAAAGGCCACATATCTCCATCATCATTCTGACTGTCAGCGAGCCAAGCCTGATTGACATGGGAAAATTGCAGTGTGAGCTCCTTAGTTTGAGACCTATGACAATGACCATTTTGGTTAGTTGCACAAATCCTGTACGCAGTGGATATTTGACCGTATATTAATTCAAGAGACTCCTGGTATTAAATTGCATGTGTTACCAAGGCTCAGCAGTTTGATCACTGCTGTTAACTTGACTGATTTATGTGATGCTGAGTCAACCATCTCTTGTAACTGTGTGTCTCAGGTACCAATATGAACTCCTGGTGTTTCAGTTGTACCTTGCACAAAGTAGCAAGTGTTATAGCTGTGTCCCTCTAAGGAACTGATTTAAAAAATACAATCTTAACACTATTCTCTAGCATGTAAATCTCTTTATTTATAATGGCTCATCCATACTTTGCACAGACATTAGATCTGCTTCTTCTCATTTCTCCCATTATACATCCTAGACCAGGGGTGGCAAATATTTTGGCTGGAGGGCCACTTGACAAGCTTTGGTAAGCTTTATGAGCCACACACCATGTAGAATCTACATTAAGGTAGGTCTCTCACTTTAATCCTTCTCTCCCTATTCTCACTCTTCCCCTTCTCTCTCACTCTTCGGCCCCCCTGCCCCCCAACTCTTCTCCCTTCTCTCTAGGCCCTCACCTGTGGTGCGGGTGGTGGAGGCGGGAGCCCACCCAGGCAGTGATTTCAGAAGTTGGTCCCGACTCCCTTTCGGCTTCTGCTGCCTCCGCCTGCACCACAGATAGGAGCCGGGCAGTGGGTCCCTACTTGTGGTGGGCCGCAGGCAACCACCCCGGTCTCGGGACTTACTTTTCCCACCCCTGTCCTAGACGCTTGTTTATAAAGACATACAGCCAGTGTGTTTATGACAATAACAGAAAAACAATGCAACCATCATCAAATATGAATGTTGTTGTTTTTTTCTCGCTAACCGCACTTGTACTTACAGGAACAGTTTTATATTTATTTGAACTTTTATAGATGGGTTGGTAATCCAGAGATCTTTGGAGTGGGATTTATGCTTTCATGCCCATTGGAACTTCTATGTTGCTTTAATCAAGTCACATGATTTCTGTTTGTCAGTTGCTAGAGTAAGATTGTAAGCTTTTTGGAACAGTAAGATCTGCTATGAATATGATACTGTACATGCTACAAAAACATTACTACTACATGAAGACATTCTCAAGCCCTTGACAAGTATAAAATGGTGTCCTGGCAAAAGCATGAAAACTCCCTTCCTTTCCCTGACAAGCATCCCAAAATGCACCTCTGGTGTTGCGTCTGCCATATGCCTCCTGTCTACCCAAGCAAGTACGAGAGGCAGCGAGCCCCAGGAGGATTAGATTAATGGACAGTGCTGCTGGGTACGGATTAGCCAGAAGGAATAATCCAGCCTCTAGGATTAAATCCTTAAACCAGCTTTAGCCTTTCCCTAAAATCACTCTTTGGCCATGGGGCATTTGGGCTTTCCTTGTGTGCTGCTTTGTGACTTTTATTTATTTTTCTGTTGCTTTTGTCCCGCCAATCTTTCGGAGACTCTAATCGGGAGCTCCTCTGTATCCGATCTTTGAGGTCTGGAGGTTTCGGCGTTCCAAGCTGGAGGGGGGCTCAGGCCCAGCTCACGGGCAAATTGTGTCATCTCCTCCGGGTGCATGATGCTGAGAAATTTGCCGTTCTTGCTTGCGATAAGTTTGAACGGAAATCCCCACTTGCATTTGATTTCATTGTCCCTTAACAGTACGGTCAGGGGTCTCAGCTCCTTGCGGCGATTAACCGTGACTTTAGATAAGTCACTACAGACTTGTAGGAGGTCATCTTTAAATTTGATGGGCTCTTTTTCAAGCGCTGAGGTGCGCTCTGTCAGGCCTGTTATATCTTGCTTCAGTTCTGTCACTGCCGCTTTTAAATCTGCTTGCAGTGAGATGTGCAGCTTGTCCAGCATTGAGGCCATTAATTCCTGCATGTATTCACGTGTGACTCCTTCTTCTGAGCTCAGGTTCTCTTCAGGTCGGTCCCGACCTGGTGCCGCTTGCTTAGTGCCGCGTGCGCTGGTTGAGCCGGCGCCATCTTGATTTTTAGTAGCTGCATCGGAGCTCCGTTGCGGAGGAGAAAAGAACTTTGTCACCCCTTGGGACAGCTGGGTCTTCGGTTTGTTCGACATTGCTGTGTGTGTCACGAACCAGGGAGTGCGTTTTGGGGGTCAAAATTTTTGGGGGAAAGCGTTTATAATGATAGTTATATACGAGGGTCTGTGGAGCTCTCCTCTCACACGACCATCCTCGCCGACATCCTGGACACGCCCCCCGCTGCTTTGTGACTTTAAAGCAGTAGTCTGTGCTGATGGCCATCTCTAAGCATTTAACTTTTTTTAGTTACTTTAAAAGATCTACAGCAGGCCTACACAACTCGTAAAGCGGGAAGGGCCAAACTGCTCCAAGGAAAAAAAATTTGGGCCGCACGGGTAAAATCATCATCATCTCTCCTCCAGCACCTCTCATCATCATCATCATCCTCATATATCTCCCCCAGCACCCCTCATCACCATCCTCATATCTCCCCCAGAACCCCTCACTATCAACCTTTGCGATACTCCCGATCTATCTCTCATACCCCCATCTGTCCCCCTCACCCACACACATAATACTCCCCCTCCACATCAAACACACAATACCCCCCTGCACACCACACACATCCCACCCCCCCTGCACCTTACATCCTTCTCCCCCCGTGCATCTCACATCATTCTCTCCCTGCAGCTCCCATCATTCTCCCCCCTTGCATCTCCAATCACCCCCCCCCTGCATCTCCAATGACCCCCCCTGCACCTCACATCACCCCCCTGCACCTCACATCACCCCCCTGCACCTCGCATCACCCCCCCTGCACCTCACATCACCCCCCCTGCACCTCACATCACCCCCTGCACCTCACATCACCCCCCCTGCACCTCACATCACCCTCCCTGCACCTCACATCACCCCCTGCACATCACCTCCCCCCTGCACATCACAACCCCCCTGCACATCACCTCCCCCCTGCACATCACCTCCCCCCTGCACATCATTTCCCCTGCACATCATTTCCCCTGCACATCACCTCCCCCCTGCACATCATTTCCCCTGCACATAATTTCCCCTGCACATCACCTCCCCCCTGCACATCACCCCCCTGCATATCATTTCCTCTGCACATCATTTCCCCTGCACATCATTTCCCCTGCACATCACCTCCCCCTGCACATTACCCCCTGCACATCACCCCCCTGTACCTCACATATCCCCCTGCACCTCACATCACCCCCTGCATCTCCTCACGTCACATCAGCCCCTGTACCTCCCCTACACCTCCTCTCACCCCCCTGCACCTCAGATCATGGCGGCAGAGCAGGCAGGACTGCGCGCGATCGGAAGCAGCGGGCACCGGAAGTGCCGCACTGCAAGAGCGTGCAGTATTGAGAGCGGGCTGTGGGGGAGGAGGGGGAGAGCGGGCTCGGCTTGTGGCGGAGAGGGAGAGCGGACTCGGGGGAGGGAGAGCGGACTCGGGGGAGGGAGGAGGAGAGCGGACTCGGGGGAGGGAGGAGGAAGAGAGCCGCCGCGGGCCACACAGTGAGTGCCGGCGGGCCACGTGTTGTGCAGGCCGGATCTACAGTATTCGTATTTGTTATGTAGAAAATGCAAGGCTTCGTTCAGTAGATAAAGTGTGAGAAATATGAAGTATCCGGGCTAGACTTTGCGTTGGTCTACAACATGATATACCTCAAGCTGCGGCTCTTCATCCCTCTAAAGCAGGGGTGGGGAACGTCCGGTATACGGCCCGCGAAATGATTTGGTCCGGCCCCCGTGACTCAGGGGGCCCATCGCGCGCTCGCGCTGGGCCTGCAAGAAAAGGAGGGAGAAAAAAAAACCTCCCCCTTTCCCGATTGGCTGCCTCGTGTTGGCATACTGCCAAGATTGTTTTTTGTGGCCAAGACCACTCCCCCCCGCCGCGCACGTCCACGGACCTCCCCGATCACCCCCTGCTCAGAATCCCCCCCTGCGCACTTACACGGTCCTCTCCCCACACACCGAGCAGCAGTTGCGGAGGGCACCTGCTCCGATCCCCTCCCGATCAGATTCCCCCCGTGTGTGTCTGAGAGAGTGTGTGTGTGTCTGAGAGAGTGTGTGTGTGTGTCTGAGAGTGTGTGTGTGTGTCTTAGAGTGTGTGCGTGCGTGTGTCTGAGAGAGAGTGTGTGTGTGTGTGTCTGAGAGAGTGTGTGTGTGTCAGTGTGTCTGAGAGAGTGTGTGCGTGCGTGTGTGTGTCTGAGAGTGTGTGTGTGTGTCTGAGAGAGTGTGTGTGTATCTGAGAGAGAGTGTGTGTGTGTGTCTGAGAGAGAGAGTGTGTGTGTCTGAGAGAGTGTGTGTGTCTGAGAGAGTGTGTGTGTATGAGAGAGAGTATGTGTCTGAGAGAGAGTGTGTGTGTGTCTGAGAGAGAGAGTGTGTGTGTCTGAGAGAGAGTGTGTGTGTGTGAGTCTGAGAGAGTGTGTGTGTCTGAGAGAGTGTGTGTGTCTGAGAGTGTGTGTCAGAGAGTGTGTGTGTGTGTCAGAGAGAGAGTGTGTGTCAGAGAGAGAGTGTGTGTCAGAGAGAGAGTGTGTGTCAGAGAGAGTGTGTGTGTCAGAGAGAGTGTGTGTGTCTGAGAGAGAGTGTGTGTGTGTCTGAGAGAGAGAGTGTGTGTCTGACAGAGAGAGTGTGTGTGTCTGAGAAAGAGTGTGTGTCTGAGAGTGTGTGTGTCTAAGAGTGTGTGTGTGTCTGAGAGTGAGAGTGGGTCTGAGAGTGAGAGTGGGTCTGAGAGTGAGAGTGGGTCTGAGAGTGAGAGTGGGTCTGAGAGTGAGAGTGGGTCTGAGAGACTGTGAGTGAGTCTGAGAGTCTGTGAGTGGGTCTGAGAGTCTGTGAGTGGGTCTGAGAGTCTGTGAGTGGGTCTGAGAGTCTGTGAGTGGGTCTGAGAGTGGGTCTGAGAGTCTGTGAGTGGGTCTGAGTCTGTGAGTGGGTCTGTCTGTGAGTGGGTCTGAGAGTCTGTGAGTGGGTCTGTCTGAGTGTGGGTCTGAGAAGCTGTGAGTGGGTCTGAGAGTCTGTGAGTGGGTCTGAGAGTGAGAGTGGGTCTGAGCGTGGGTCTTAACGTGGGTCTGAGCATGGGTCTGAGAGTGGGTCTGAGAGTGGGTCTGTGAGTGGGTCTGAGAGTCTGTGAGTGGGTCTGAGAGTCTGTGAGTGGGTCTGAGAGTCTGTGAGTGGGTCTGTCTGTGAGTGGGTCTGTCTGTGAGTTGGTCTGTCTGTGAGTTGGTCTGTCTGTGAGTGGGTCTGAGAGTGACAGTAGGTCTGAGAGTGAGAGTGAGTCTGAGAGTGAGTCTGAGAGTGGGTCTGAGAGTGGGTCTGTGAGTGGGTCTGTGAGTGGGTCTGTGAGTGGGCCTGAGAGTGTGAGTGGGTCTGAGAGTGTGAGTGGGTCTGAGAGTCTGTGAGTGGGTCTGAGGGTCCGAGAGTGGGTCTGAGGGTCTGAGAGTGAGTGGGTCTGAGAGTCTGTGAGTGGGTCTGAGAGTCTGTGAGTGTGTCTGAGAGTCTGAGTGGGTCTGTCTGTGAGTCTGCCTGAGAGTCTGTGAGTGGGTCTGAGAGTCTGTGAGTGGGTCTGAGAGTGTGAGTGGGTCTGAGAGTCTGTGAGTGGGTCTGAGAGTCTGTGAGTGGGTCTGTCTGTGAGTGGGTCTGATAGTCTGAGAGTGGGTCTGGGAGTCTGAGAGTGGGTCTGAGAGTCTGTGAGTGGGTCTGTCTGTGAGTGGGTCTGATAGTCTGAGAGTAGGTCTGAGAGTCGGTCTGAGAGTCTGAGAGTGGGTCTGAGAGTCTGAGAGTGGGTCTGAGAGTCTGAGAGTGGGTCTGATAGTCTGAGAGTCTGTGAGTGGGTCTGATAGTCTGAGAGTCTGTGAGTGGTTCTGAGAGTGAGAGTGGATCTGAGAGTCTGAGAGTGGGTCTGAGAATCTGATTTCCCTCCCCCCTGCCCGATTTTCTGTGTCTGTGTGTGTGTATGTGTGTGTATGTGTGTGTGTATACAGACACCAACCCACAGTCAGTCATAGTCACCCAAAGAGAAGCATTTCCAGACATCACATTAGGGGTGAGTTAATTAAATGTTTGACAAATATAGCAGGCTAATTTTTAAGTTGATAATTTTGTATGGCCCCCGAATGATTTTATAAATATCCAAATGGCCCTTGGCAGAAAAAAGGTTCCCCACCCCTGCTCTAAAGGGCCACACATTACCCACATATATATATATGGTGCACTGGCAGAAGGGACGCGGCAGACATGGGTAGGAGCTTCTCCTCTCCAGTCAGCTGCTTAATACCAGCACCCTGATGATTACTGTCCCACTCCTCTTCCTTACACTGGGAACTGGTGATTATCTTTGTCATTAGGCAGCTGAGGGAGTTGGAAGAAGACAGAATCCAAACCAGCAACATCTCCACTGCCTCTGCACAGGGGAGGGAGGGAGAGCGGGCTGCTAGGGGGGGCAACGGTTGGGGGCTCCAGGTGAAGCCCCGTGTTGCCCTTTAATATTCTAGAGATCAAGAAAATCATGATTTTTAACACTAAAGCAAAAAAAATTTCAGTGCAGAACATGCAGTTAAACTCATAAAAGGCTTGTGGGGGATTATTGCTTTAAAAAAGGTCCTCTATCTGGTTCATTCCCTGAGCTACCCAACCACCTAGAATCCTAGAGGTCACTGACTTTGTATCGCTGGGACTATCGCTTGAAAAACCTAATAGCTCAGAGTCTTGGTGACAATTGGTTCCTATGTCTCTGTATGCCCCAGAGAGTGGGCACAATCCTTCTGACTCCTTGAGGTGTCAAACTTTGTATTGTGTGCTCTGCAGAAACCCAGTGTTCCTTGGTGCTGGAGGTTTCAAGCTGTCTGTAAACCCAGTGCCCTCACTTTCCTTAACATTACTTAACATTACTTCTAGAGGCTTATTCTGTAAGGTGCAATAGCACCGATCTGGCACTATCGCCCAGACAGCTCCATTGGGTGCTATCACTGTTTACAGAATAAGCCCGTTGGAGTCATCTCATATCACTTGAGCCATCCAGTTTCTTAAAACCTACATCACAGACTCCATATAGATACATTATACAAAGTGTGCTCTCTGCTCATAGTTTTAAGATAAATGTGTTATTATTATTATTATTATCCCCTTGTACCTATACCGGAGCCTTACAGAATCATTATATTTACAGCTTCAGGATCATTGTACCTATACCTCACATCATCCAGTCATAAGCAAGGTAACACGACTCCTGCAGTGCATTGTTTCTGCATGTGACATGAGAAGCTTAGCAAAGTCTTGAGATGCTCATTGCAGATGACGTGAAAATCGCTGAGCTAGCTCTCTGGGTTGGACTAGTTAATACATTATTTGGCCTTCAGAAGACAGAACTGTTTTTCTGGGTTTTTTTTTTGTTGCTTTCTCATAGAAATGTTTTGATTTAGGAATGTGGTGCTATCTTGCAGCGAGGGAGTGGAAGAGAAGTTGTTACTCTTTAGACTCATCCTTTCAACCCCCTTCTTCCGCTGACCGCTGCCTTGATCTGTCTCAGCTGGACCCCCGGCTCTGCCCTAGGCTGTCCTCCATAGATAAACAGAGCCTGCATGGACTTTGGGGTGAGAGCAGTGGAGGTTTCAGACATAAGCAACCAAAGCGAATTTAGCACAGCAAGCGATCCGAAGAGCTCCGATAAACTGACTTATTTTATATTACTGTTCCTCGTCCTAATGTTTTTTTTCTTTTCATCTTCTTATATGCAATGGATTGAAGGCCCCTCTGCAACCATAGTGGTTACAAACTATAGTGAGAACAAAGCTGTAATGCCTCCCCATTGCTTTACAATGCGTTGCTGGGTTAATCCCATCAGTGGTGGAAGCTAATTATCACTTTCCAATGCAGTGCATGCCCCTCCAACACTGAAGAAGTGTTAGAATGTGGGATATATATATATATATATATATATATATATGTAGCCCTTTTTGTGAACCCCTGCACAAAGGAACTACTGATGCTGTGGTCTACCTGTGGCTCCAGGAGCTCTAAGCCTCCGCTATTGGGGAGCCTGGGGTCTTACCCTCTATTATCATGGTGCAACGCCTCAACTTACCCAGGATCCCCATTGTAGAGAATCTACCCTGAGTAAGAAACATACAACTGTATTGTGCAACAAGCAACCTTTTACTATGACACTAGCTAATACGAAAAGGTAACGAACATATAACATGCATATAACTCTTATACTTTATAATCAGGCATTTCACACTGTGGCTCAGCCACACCTTTATAGGGTTAATGTCCTGTACACAGGTGGCTCTGCCACTCTCCCAAGGAGTATGTCCTGCAACTAGTACTTGTATGCAATGAATTACTGGCACACTCGTGCCCCCAATTAGTTAGTGGGAGGCGGGATCAGCGCCTGGTGACCGGTGTAGGTGCACTTGATGACTAACAATACCTCCCGGTCACTACGGTGACCACACCACTTCACAAAGGGTCCGTAGTGTTGCTCCAGCCTTGCGCCGACACTCTGCTCTGCTGTGCGGTCTGTTTTCCAGACCAAGATGGCGTCCACAACTCTTGCAATTGAACCAGCACTAATGGGATGCTTCCCTAAATGCTACGGCCGTCCCTACAAAAGCGGCACCCTACTGTGACAGGGGTTATACTCCTGGGGGCTGGGGAATGTATCTGTCCTAAGCGGAAGGGTCACTGACCCTCCGCTCTCACACACGAGGTTCCGCCACCTTCCTCCTTCTCCTCTCTCACTCGTGTGTCCGCCCACACGCTTCCTGTCTCTCCTCTATCCAGAGTCTCACACCCTATTGGTCCCCAGCCTCAGCTGACTCCTCCACAGTTCACAGTTCAGAGTTCAACCCCCAAAGTCCCGCCGGATTGGTTGCCGTTCGCGCACTTTCCTCGCGCATGCGCAGCCTTACTATTCACACAATGACCTCACTGGCAAAAGAACAGTATGGCGCTTCCTGCATTTGTAACAGCGCGGAACCCACACATATATATATATACATCCTTACATATATATATATATATATACAGTGTTCGACAAACCTATACATTTGCTCGCCCCGGGCGAGTGGATTTAACCCCCAGGCGAGTAAATATTGGCCCAAGCAGCACACGTTTGGTACTAGGTGGCGAGTAGATTTTTTTGTGTGGCGAGTAGATTTTTTGGTGATTTGTCAACCACTATATATATATATATATATATATATATATATATATATATATATATATAAATAAAATGTGTGCATAAGGGTTCCATGGAAAAATGGATTTCCGGCAAAAGGTGACACATTGTGTGCTCATTTGCATGTCATTTCCCAGAATCCCTTGCTTCAGTGGAAGCACTATATGCTAGGTGATAATGGTTGAAAAGCAGGGTTGCAGACCTGTCTAAGACATGTGAATGTGCTCACAAGTGATATTCTTTATTGGCTATATGCTAATGGTGGAGATGTGTGTGTGTGTGTGTGTGTGTGTGTGTGTATGTATATATATATAATCTCTATATATAATCTCTATATATATATATATATCAAAAATGAAAGACGATACCGTTCTGTGGCTAACGAAATGCTTTTATTTGTGTAAGCTTTCGAGATGCACTGATCTCTTCTTCCAGCGATATTACAAAGAATGATGGCAAAAAAAGGTTTTTGTAAGAGCCCACAGTGTATACAAAAACAGGAATTTTAAACCGGATTTTTTTCCAAGTCCCCAGTTCAGCACTGCAGTGTTTTAAAGACCTTATTTCCACTAGGAAAGTCAGTTTGTCAACCCCAGACCCCAGTAAGTGTATCTTTTTCTGTCTAATGTAATTCAATGTGTGTTTGCCTGTTTCTACGGAATAAATTACAATTTATTTCACTTATGGTGTATTTTGCCTGGTCTCCCGTGACATGCTTATTTATTTACTGTCCCATTATATATATAATGGGATAGGCACCCAACCCATTGGATAGGTGTGCCTAACCCATTGTTATTTTTGTACAGTACCTTATAGCAGCGGTGTGCAAAGTGGGGGGCGGGTGATTTTGCTGGGGGAAAGTTTGCTCTCCCCTGCCTTATACAGTGGTGTGAAAAAGAAAAGTCACCCTCTTTGAATTCCATGGTTTTACATATCAGGACATAATAACAATCATCTGTTTCTTAGCAAGTCTTAAAATTAGGTAAATACAACCTCAGATGAACAACAACACATGACATATTACACTGTGTCATGATTTATTCAACAAAAATAAAGCCAAAATGGAGAAGCCATGTGTGAAAAACTAAGTACATCCTTACTGCTTCCATAGGAATTAAGATGCTAAGTAGCAGACAGGTGATGCTAATCAAATGCCCTTGATTAATTGATCATCAGCAAGTGTGACCACCTCTATAAAAGCTGAAGTTTTAGCAGTTTGCTGGTCTGGAGCATTCAGGTGTGTGTTAACACAATGCCAAGGAGGAAAGACATCAGCAATGATCTTAGAGAAGCAATTGTTGCTGCCCATCAATCTGGGAAGGGTTATAAGGCCATTTCCAAACAATTTAAAGTCCACCATTCTGCATTGAGAAAGATTATTCAAAAGTGGAAAACATACAAGACAGTTGCCAATCTTCCCAGGAGTGGACGTCCAAGCAAATACACCCCAAGAGAAGACCGTGCAATGCTCAGAGAAATTGCAAAAAAAAACCAAGAGTAACATCTCAGACTCTACAGTTAGCAGTTAGCAGACTCTACCAGTTAGCATGGTAAATGTTAATGTTCATGACAGTACAATTAGAAAAAGACTGAACAAGTATGGCTTGTTTGGAAGGGTTGCCAGGAGAAAGCCTCTTCTCTCTAAAAAGAACATGGCAGCACAGCTTAGGTTTGGAAAGTTGGAAAGTTGCATCAGAACAAACTACAAGACTTCTGGAACAATGTCCTTTGGACAGGCGAGACCAAAGTGGAGATGTTTGGCCACAATGCACAGCACCACGTTTGGAGAAAACCAAACACAGCATATCAGCACAAAAACCTCATACCAACTGTCAAGCACAGTGGTGGAGGGGTGATGATTTGGTCTTGTTTTGCAGCCACAGGACCTAGAACCTTGCAGTCATTGAGTCGACCATGTACTCCTCTCTATACGAAAGTATTCTAGAGTCAAATGTGAGGCCATCTGTCTGACAGCTAAAGCTTGGCCGAAATTGGGTCATGCAACAGGACAATGATCCCAAACACACCAGCAAATCTACAACAGAATGGCTGAAAAAGAAAAGAATCAAGGTGTTGCAATGGCCCAGTCAAAGTCCAGACCTCAACCTGATTGAAATGCTGTGGCTGGACCTTAAGAGACCTGTGCATTAACAAATGCCCACAAACCTCAACGAACTGAAGCAACGCTGTAAAGAAGAGTGGGCCAAAATTCCTCCACAACGATGTGAGGGACTGATAAAGTCATACAGAAAACGATTACTTCAAGTTATTGCTGCTAAAGGTGGTTCTACAAGCTATTGAATCATAAGGTATACTTAGTTTTTCACACATGGCTTCTCCATTTTGGCTTTATTTTTGTTAAATAAATCATGACACGGTGTAATATGTCATGTGTTGTTGTTCATCTGAGGTTGTATTTACCTAATTTTAAGACCTGCTAAGGAACAGATGATTGTTATTATGTCCTGATATGTAAAACCATAGAATTCAAAGAGGGTATACTTTCTTTTTCACACCACTGTAGGTACTCTGATTTAAGTGTGTTTCCCAGTCTCTTCATATATATAGGAGGATGTAAACTCTTTAGGTCAAAGAAACATAAAAGCTAACAGCATTTGATTCTTATGCTCAAGAGAATCCCTGTGTACTTGTTTTATTCCCCAAGCACAGTGGTTTGCACCAATGATTGCTGCATTTTGGTACCACAGGAATCCTCTTAGTTTGTACAAATATTCTGAATAAAGGATAGCAGATTGCTGCTTGGATCCCTGTGCAGACAGTGCTTTGCAGTCCCCGATGGCCTCAAATGAGTTAATGATGTGCTCCCGACAACGTGTTTTTCTGTCCGGCGTATGCTTGGAACGTCACTGGGCAATCATTTGTAATGTGCACTCGTTGTTTAAAGAGAGCTGCGTCCTGGCACTCTATTGGTCTCCTTCATTTGTAGAGGCAAAGAAAAAATGTATATGAGTGCGAAGAATTGCACCTTTTAAAGTGCAACAATTTGACGGCTTCAGTGATATTTCAGTTCATTAGAATGTTTGAATAGGTCTTTTTTTCCTGAATCAGAGGGCGGGTCACTTTAAGTGTATGAAGACCTACAGGTAGTTTACAGGCAGTAGCAGTGATGGGTTTAGTTTATCTCTTCCTGTTGGCCCCTGGTATGTGAGTTCATGGATGAGAGATGAGCGTGGATTCCCCCTGGGGAAGGGTGGGAGAATGAAACATTCACTCCCAAATTGCTAAATGAAGCATTCTTGCTGCTTGAGCTTTTCCCAAATACAGGCGTCCTTCTGCGGGAGAGGAGAAATGAACCCCTTCACTGCTGAATAGGCTAGTCAAATTCTTACTGGAATCCAGTCCATGCAGCGTAAAAATGGATGACACAGATTAATTTGCAAAGAGTTTCCCACAACCTATGTATTTAGTTTATTGCATGCAATCTTAACCAATCTTACATTTGCAACGTGGTGTCTGATCTGATATTCAGCCCACGTTTTAAAACAGACGCGACTGATGTTAAGATTGAACCAGTTAGTCTCCCTTTACTATGGAAGCTTGCTCCATGGATATCTTCTTTATTCAGGAATTTATGTCACAAATCCTGCATGGATAGACCTCTAACATGTTGAAAACAGAATTAATTTTCTTTCCCCCTTCCATTGTCACCCTAAACCCAAACTCTCCCTCACTGTCAATAATACCTCAATCTCATAAACACCCCAAGCCTGCTGCCTAGGGGTCATCTTTGACTCTGCCCTCTCCTTCATACTCCCTAACTAGATCATGCTGTTTCCCCTAATAATAATACAGTAGCATGTTCTTGTATAACACTGCTAGTTTTACGTAGCGCTTTATAGAGACATTTTACAGACACAGTCTCTGCCCCGTGGAGCTAACAATCTATGGTTTTGGTGCCTGAGGCACAGGGAGATAAAGTGACTTGCCCAAGGTCACAAGGAGCCGACACCGGGAATTGAACCAGGTTCCCCCGCTTCAAACTCAGTGTCAGTCAGTGTCTTTATTCACTGAGAAACTCCTTCTCCCCTCCGATATATCGCTAAAATATGCCCCTTTCTCACTAATGATGCAACTACAATCTTAATTCACTCACGTGTCTTGTCCTGCCTTGACTCCTATAATAGCTGGCATTCCCTTTGTCCGCCTGTCCCAACTTCAATCCATCCAAAATGCTACTGCCAGACTCTTCGACCTCACTCACTGCTCCATTTCTGCTGTTCCACTACGCAAATCCCTACACTGGCTCCCGGTGTCCTCTAAAATTACATTTGAAACCCTAGTTTTGATATACAAAGCTCCCAAACTACGCTGGACAACCTTATATCTCAGCCCTCATCCCCAAATAGGAACACATTGGGGAAAACGGAGCACAGCAACGGCGGAACAGCCAGACTATATGCTTGAAAAAAGTTTAATTTGACCATAGCCATGAGATTGAGAAAGAGAGGGATTATGTGCTCTCTTTTTGAACTTTTTTCAAGCACACAGTCTGGCTGTTGTGCCGTTGCTGCGCTCCGTTTTTCCCAGTTTGTTCCTGTGTCTCCATGCTGGAAGCACGCTGGCTTGGGGAGTTCCTGGTGGATTCGACTATGTGATTTATCTCAAACATTCAAGCTTTTATGGTTCTCAGTGCAGTACTAATCCTTATATATGCCTGTTATCTTGAGGTGGACTCTCTGACCCTGTAGATACCGAGCAACCGGGAGTCTGATTTATAACTACATATCCCAGTAGGCTATTTTGTGCTGATAGTACATATGTACTTGCCTTGTTGATTAAGCACCTATGCATATTACATATGGACATACACGATGGACAGCACGTATATTTACAGCACGTATACAGCGTTTATAGTGGGCTCACATGACGTCACGCGCCTGTCGCTAGAGCGATTTGTGCTCATAGGGTTTGCGCAAAAGGGAGGCGTTGCCGTGACATCACCAGGCTAGTTCGCTGTGATTGGCTGAACCGCTCGTATGACGCGACTGTAATGCGAAAGGACAAAATTATGTCCTTTAAAAAATCTTCCGCGCGGTCACTCATAATCGCTCGCCCGTAAGAGGTCTGTTGTTCGCGCCACATGCGTGCCGTCACGCTCACTATAAGCACAGCCTTAAATACATCCAAAGGATACGATGAACACTTCTTGCACATAAGACCTACAATCCACATTTGCTTTGAAGCATTGATTTGTGGTTGTTATACCACACACCTTTATCCCCAAATATATCCCTAAACGCCGCCTCCTTCTGCCCAGGATATCCACCTGTCCTCCAGCCGTATTAGCTCCTGTCACTCCCGCCTACAAGACTTCTCCCGTGCTGCCCCCTCTCTCTGCAATTCCCGCCATGCACCATGAGACTCTCCCCCCAGCTTTCAGACATTTAAAAACTCCCTGAAAACTCACCTCTTTAAAGAAGCCTATCTTACATACTCCTGATATCCACCCCCACCCTGCCCAACCCCATTGGTTCCAGCTGTGTGGCTGGGCCAAACTCCATGCTATCTAACACCTCTAACGGCCACACCCCAAACCTTAAAGGTATCAGCTGTGTGGCTGGGCCAAACTCCACCCTGAGACCTCCTCCATCCTACAATGAGCAGCCACTTTATCTTCTGTTTCAACTATGCCCCTTATTCCCTCTAGATTGTAAGCTCTCCTGAGCAGGGCCCTCGTTAACTCCTGTATCTGTTTCTGCATGTCAGTCCTTATTTGTATGTCATGTTGTTTAAGTAATTGATATCACTCTGTACCCCCATTGTACCACGCTGCTGAATATGTTTGCGCTGTACAAATAAAAATAATAAAGGTGATCTACAGTACTCTTATAGGTAATATGTTCAGTATAATTTCACCCATCTCCTAAGCAATACTGCCAACTGAGCAACACTGCCATCCTAAAGATGACTCCACTGGCAGGAGTTGCTTTTTTAGCGCTGTGTTTGACTAAGCCCTGTCTGCTTTTACTATGCAGATGGATCCTGTGCAGAAGGCTGTGATGAGCCCTAACTTTGGGGTCCCATTTATCAGAACTAAGAGGCCAGTGATCTCCTGCAACGTGTGCCAGATCCGCTTCAACTCCGAGGTAAGTTCTCATGCCGCCCATCCGTGTCTTGCTTTTGTGTTTATTGACAGTTTGCCAAGGATGGACACCCACAGAGAAGGCCTGCCCAGCCTCACATTACCTTAGTGACTTAGTATTCCAGTTCCACGCTTTTCAATGTTCCAAAGGTAAAGCTAAGAAACCCGGGAGTGCATTCTCATGGCTTCCAAAGGTCCCCAAAACATGTTTTACCCCACTGTCTGCAGATAAGGATTCTGGGTAATAACCTGTAAATGAGCACACGGATTATGCCACTTTTTAAGCTTGTATCCATTTTAAACATGGATGTTTCCTTAGAGCTTTTGCCTGCCACATTGCATGGCGTGTACAGCAATGCATGTGGTTAATGAAGAATCAGAAAGGCCCAGCCTTTTATAATCATTGCATTGAGCTTGCTCACTAACTCTGCACTGGCTATTGTGAGTAGCAAAATGACAAATCCCTTCCAGTGTTCGAGGTGTTGATAAAAAACCCATGAGTGCATCTGCATTTTTCCACAAGCCCACAGTGTCCTAGTGCAAAGCGCCCACCCACAGTGTCCTAGTGCAAAGCGCTGACCCACAGTGTCCTAGTGCAAAGCGCTGCCCCACAGTGTAACAGTGCAAAGCGCTGACCCACAGTGTCCTAGTGCAAAGTGCCCACCCACAGTGTAACAGTGCAAAGCGCTGACCCACAGTGTCCTAGTGCAAAGCGCTGCCCCACAGTGTAACAGTGCAAAGCGCTGACCCACAGTGTCCTAGTGCAAAGCGCACACCCACAGTGTAACAGTGCAAAGCGCTCACCCACAGTGTAACAGTGCAAAGCGCTCACCCACAGTGTCCTAGTGCAAAGCGCTGCCCCACAGTGTAACAGTGCAAAGCGCTGACCCACAGTGTAACAGTGCAAAGCGCTGACCCACAGTGTCCTAGTGCAAAGCGCTCACCCACAGTGTCCTAGCACAAAGCGCTCACCCACAGTGTCCTAGTGCAAAGCGCTCACTCACAGTGTCCCAGCGCAAAGCGCTCACCCACAGTGTCCTAGTGCAAAGCGCAGAGCCACAGTGTCCTAGTGCAAAGCGCTCACTCACAGTGTCCTAGTGCAAAGCGCAGAGCCACAGTGTCCTAGTGCAAAGCGCTCACCCAGTGTCCTAGTGCAAAGCGCATAGCCACAGTGTCCTAGTGCAAAGCGCTCACCCACAGTGTCCTAGTGCAATGCACTCACCCACAGTGTCCTAGTGCAAAGCGCTCACCCACAGTGTCCTAGTGCAATGCACTCACCCACAGTGTCCTAGTGCAAAGCGCTCACTCACAGTGTCCTAGTGCAAAGCGCAGAGCCACAGTGTCCTAGTGCAAAGCGCTCACCCACAGTGTCCTAGTGTAAAGCGCAGAGCCACAGTGTCCTAGTGCAAAGCGCTCACTCACAGTGTCCTAGTGCAAAGCGCTCACCCACAGTGTCCTAGTGCAAAGCGCTGACCCACAGTGTCCTAGTGCAAAGCGCTAACCCAGTGTCCTAGTGCAAAGCGCTCACTCACAGTGTCCTAGTGCAAAGCGCAGAGCCAGTGTCCTAGTGTAAAGCGCAGAGCCACAGTGTCCTAGTGCAAAGCGCTCACCCACAGTGTAACAGTGCAAAGCGCTCACCCACAGTGTAACAGTGCAAAGCGCTCACCCACAGTGTCCTAGTGCAAAGCGCTGCCCCACAGTGTAACAGTGCAAAGCGCTGACCCACAGTGTAACAGTGCAAAGCGCTGACCCACAGTGTAACAGTGCAAAGCGCAGAGCCACAGTGTCCTAGTGCAAAGCGCAGAGCCACAGTGTCCTAGTGCAAAGCGCTGACCCACAGTGTCCTAGTGCAAAGCGCTCACCCACAGTGTCCTAGTGCAAAGCGCAGAGCCACAGTGTCCTAGTGCAAAGCGCTCACCCACAGTGTCCTAGTGCAAAGCGCTCACTCACAGTGTCCTAGTGCAAAGCGCAGAGCCACAGTGTCCTAGTGTAAAGCGCAGAGCCACAGTGTCCTAGTGTAAAGCGCAGAGCCACAGTGTCCTAGTGCAAAGCGCTCACCCACAGTGTCCTAGTGCAAAGCGCTCACTCACAGTGTCCTAGTGCAAAGCGCTCACCCACAGTGTCCTAGTGTAAAGCGCTCACCCACAGTGTCCTAGTGTAAAGCGCTCACTCACAGTGTCCTAGTGCAAAGCGCTCACCCACAGTGTCCTAGTGTAAAGCGCTCACCCACAGTGTCCTAGTGTAAAGCGCTCACTCACAGTGTCCTAGTGCAAAGCGCTCACCCACAGTGTCCTAGTGTAAAGCGCTCACCCACAGTGTCCTAGTGCAAAGCGCTCACTCACAGTGTCCTAGTGCAAAGCGCTCACCCACAGTGTCCTAGTGCAAAGCGCTGCCCCAGCGTGTCCTAGTACAAAGCGCAGAGCCACAGTGTCCTAGTGCAAAGCGCTCACCCACAGTGTCCTAGTGCAAAGCGCTCACCCACAGTGTCCTAGTGCAAAGCGCTCACCCACAGTGTCCTAGTGCAAAGCGCAGAGCCACAGTGTCCTAGTGCAAAGCGCTGACCCACAGTGTCCTAGTGCAAAGCGCTGACCCACAGTGTCCTAGTGCAAAGCACTGACCCACAGTGTCCTAGTGCAAAGCGCTGACCCACAGTGTCCTAGTGCAAAGCACTGACCCACAGTGTCCTAGTGCAAAGCGCTGACCCACAGTGTCCTAGTGCAAAGCGCTGACCCACAGTGTCCTAGTGCAAAGCGCTAACCCAGTGTCCTAGTGCAAAGCGCAGAGCCACAGTGTCCTAGTGCAAAGCGCTAACCCAGTGTCCTAGTGCAAAGCGCAGAGCCACAGTGTCCTAGTGCAAAGCGCAGAGCCACAGTGTCCTAGTGCAAAGCGCTCACCCACAGTGTCCTAGTGCAAAGCGCAGAGCCACAGTGTCCTAGTGCAAAGCGCTCACCCACAGTGTCCTAGTGCAAAGCGCAGAGCCACAGTGTCCTAGTGCAAAGCGCAGAGCCACAGTGTCCTAGTGCAAAGCGCAGAGCCACAGTGTCCTAGTGCAAAACGCAGAGCCACAGTGTCCTAGTGCAAAACGCAGAGCCACAGTGTCCTAGTGCAAAGCGCTCACCCATAGTGTCCTAGTGCAAAGCGCCCACCCACAGTGTAACAGTGCAAAGCGCTGACCCACAGTGTAACAGTGCAAAGCGCTCACCCACAGTGTCCTAGTGCAAAGCGCTCACTCACAGTGTCCTAGTGCAAAGCGCAGAGCCACAGTGTCCTAGTGCAAAGCGCTGACCCACAGTGTCCTAGTGCAAAGCGCTGACCCACAGTGTCCTAGTGCAAAGCGCTCACCCACAGTGTCCCAGCGCAAAGCGCTCACCCACAGTGTCCTAGTGCAAAGCGCTCACCCAGTGTCCTAGTGCAAAGCGCAGAGCCACAGTGTCCTAGTGCAAAGCGCTCACTCACAGTGTCCTAGTGCAAAGCGCAGAGCCACAGTGTCCTAGTGCAAAGCGCTCACCCACAGTGTCCTAGTGCAAAGCGCAAAGCCACAGTGTCCTAGTGCAAAGCGCTCACCCACAGTGTCCTAGTGCAAAGCGCAGAGCCACAGTGTCCTAGTGCAAAGCGCTCACCCACAGTGTCCTAGTGCAAAGCGCTCACTCACAGTGTCCTAGTGCAAAGCGCTCACCCACAGTGTCCTAGTGCAAAGCGCTCACTCACAGTGTCCTAGTGCAAAGCGCTCACCCACAGTGTCCTAGTGCAAAGCGCTCACCCACAGTGTCCTAGTGTAAAGCGCTCACCCACAGTGTCCTAGTGTAAAGCGCTCACCCACAGTGTCCTAGTGCAAAGCGCAGAGCCACAGTGTCCTAGTGCAAAGCGCTCACTCACAGTGTCCTAGTGCAAAGCGCTCACTCACAGTGTCCTAGTGCAAAGCGCTCACTCACAGTGTCCTAGTGCAAAGCGCTCACCCATAGTGTCCTAGTGCAAAGCGCCCACCCACAGTGTAACAGTGCAAAGCGCCCACCCACAGTGTAACAGTGCAAAGCGCTGACCCACAGTGTAACAGTGCAAAGCGCTCACCCACAGTGTCCTAGTGCAAAGCGCTCACCCCACAGTGTCCCAGTGCAAAGCGCTAACCCAGTGTCCTAGTGCAAAGCGCTGCCCCAGTGTGTCCTAGTACAAAGCGCTCACCCACAGTGTCCTAGTGCAAAGCGCTCACCCACAGTGTCCTAGTGCAAAGCGCTGACCCACAGTGTCCTAGTGCAAAGCGCTGACCCACAGTGTCCTAGTGCAAAGCGCTAACCCAGTGTCCTAGTGCAAAGCACAGACCCACAGTGTCCTAGTGCAAAGCGCAGAGCCACAGTGTCCTAGTGCAAAGCGCAGAGCCACAGTGTCCTAGTGCAAAGCGCTCACCCACAGTGTCCTAGTGCAAAGCGCAGAGCCACAGTGTCCTAGTGCAAAGCGCTCACCCCACAGTGTCCCAGTGCAAAGCGCTAACCCAGTGTCCTAGTGCAAAGCGCTGCCCCAGCGTGTCCTAGTACAAAGCGCTCACCCACAGTGTCCTAGTGCAAAGCGCTGACCCACAGTGTCCTAGTGCAAAGCGCTGACCCACAGTGTCCTAGTGCAAAGCGCTAACCCAGTGTCCTAGTGCAAAGCGCTCACCCAGTGTCCTAGTGCAAAGCGCAGAGCCACAGTGTCCTAGTGCAAAGCGCAGAGCCACAGTGTCCTAGTGCAAAGCGCTCACCCACAGTGTCCTAGTGCAAAGCGCAGAGCCACAGTGTCCTAGTGCAAAGCGCTCACCCATAGTGTCCTAGTGCAAAGCGCCCACCCACAGTGTAACAGTGCAAAGCGCTGACCCACAGTGTAACAATGCAAAGCGCTGCCCCACAGTGTCCTAGTGCAAAGCGCTCACTCACAGTGTCCTAGTGCAAAGCGCAGAGCCACAGTGTCCTAGTGCAAAGCACTGACCCACAGTGTCCTAGTGCAAAGCGCTGACCCACAGTGTCCTAGTGCAAAGCGCTGACCCACAGTGTCCTAGTGCAAAGCGCTAACCCAGTGTCCTAGTGCAAAGCACAGAGCCACAGTGTCCTAGTGCAAAGCACTAACCCAGTGTCCTAGTGCAAAGCGCAGAGCCACAGTGTCCTAGTGCAAAGCGCAGAGCCACAGTGTCCTAGTGCAAAGCGCTCACCCACAGTGTCCTAGTGCAAAGCGCAGAGCCACAGTGTCCTAGTGCAAAGCGCTCACCCACAGTGTCCTAGTGCAAAGCGCAGAGCCACAGTGTCCTAGTGCAAAGCGCCCACCCACAGTGTAACAGTGCAAAGCGCCCACCCACAGTGTAACAGTGCAAAGCGCTGACCCACAGTGTAACAGTGCAAAGCGCTCACCCACAGTGTCCTAGTGCAAAGCGCTCACCCCACAGTGTCCCAGTGCAAAGCGCTAACCCAGTGTCCTAGTGCAAAGCGCTGCCCCAGTGTGTCCTAGTACAAAGCGCTCACCCACAGTGTCCTAGTGCAAAGCGCTCACCCACAGTGTCCTAGTGCAAAGCGCTGACCCACAGTGTCCTAGTGCAAAGCGCTGACCCACAGTGTCCTAGTGCAAAGCGCTAACCCAGTGTCCTAGTGCAAAGCACAGACCCACAGTGTCCTAGTGCAAAGCGCAGAGCCACAGTGTCCTAGTGCAAAGCGCAGAGCCACAGTGTCCTAGTGCAAAGCGCTCACCCACAGTGTCCTAGTGCAAAGCGCAGAGCCACAGTGTCCTAGTGCAAAGCGCAGAGCCACAGTGTCCTAGTGCAAAGCGCTCACCCCACAGTGTCCCAGTGCAAAGCGCTAACCCAGTGTCCTAGTGCAAAGCGCTGCCCCAGCGTGTCCTAGTACAAAGCGCTCACCCACAGTGTCCTAGTGCAAAGCGCTCACCCACAGTGTCCTAGTGCAAAGCGCTGACCCACAGTGTCCTAGTGCAAAGCGCTGACCCACAGTGTCCTAGTGCAAAGCGCTAACCCAGTGTCCTAGTGCAAAGCGCTCACCCAGTGTCCTAGTGCAAAGCGCAGAGCCACAGTGTCCTAGTGCAAAGCGCTCACCCACAGTGTCCTAGTGCAAAGCGCAGAGCCACAGTGTCCTAGTGCAAAGCGCTCACCCATAGTGTCCTAGTGCAAAGCGCCCACCCACAGTGTAACAGTGCAAAGCGCTGACCCACAGTGTAACAATGCAAAGCGCTGCCCCACAGTGTCCTAGTGCAAAGCGCTCACTCACAGTGTCCTAGTGCAAAGCGCAGAGCCACAGTGTCCTAGTGCAAAGCACTGACCCACAGTGTCCTAGTGCAAAGCGCTGACCCACAGTGTCCTAGTGCAAAGCGCTGACCCACAGTGTCCTAGTGCAAAGCGCTAACCCAGTGTCCTAGTGCAAAGCACAGAGCCACAGTGTCCTAGTGCAAAGCACTAACCCAGTGTCCTAGTGCAAAGCGCAGAGCCACAGTGTCCTAGTGCAAAGCGCAGAGCCACAGTGTCCTAGTGCAAAGCGCTCACCCACAGTGTCCTAGTGCAAAGCGCAGAGCCACAGTGTCCTAGTGCAAAGCGCTCACCCACAGTGTCCTAGTGCAAAGCGCAGAGCCACAGTGTCCTAGTGCAAAGCGCTCACCCATAGTGTCCTAGTGCAAAGCGCCCACCCACAGTGTAACAGTGCAAAGCGCTGACCCACAGTGTAACAATGCAAAGCGCTCACTCACAGTGTCCTAGTGCAAAGCGCAGAGCCACAGTGTCCTAGTGCAAAGCGCTGACCCACAGTGTCCTAGTGCAAAGCGCTAACCCAGTGTCCTAGTGCAAAGCGCTCACCCACAGTGTCCTAGTGCAAAGCGCTCACCCACAGTGTCCTAGTGCAAAGCGCTCACCCACAGTGTCCTAGTGCAAAGCGCTCACTCACAGTGTCCTAGTGCAAAGCGCTCACTCACAGTGTCCTAGTGCAAAGCGCTCACCCACAGTGTCCTAGTGCAATGCACTCACCCAGTGTCCCAGTGCAAAGCGCTCACCCACAGTGTCCTAGTACAAAGCGCTGCCCCACAGTGTCCTAGTGCAAAGCGCTCACCCACAGTGTCCTAGTGCAAAGCGCTCACTCACAGTGTCCTAGTGCAAAGCGCTAACCCAGTGTCCTAGTGCAAAGCGCTCACCCACAGTGTCCTAGTGCAAAGCGCTCACCCACAGTGTCCTAGTGCAAAGCGCTCACCCACAGTGTCCTAGTGCAAAGCGCTCACCCACAGTGTCCTAGTGCAAAGCGCTCACTCAGTGTCCTAGTGCAAAGCGCTCACTCACAGTGTCCTAGTGCAAAGCGCTCACCCACAGTGTCCTAGTGCAATGCACTCACCCAGTGTCCCAGTGCAAAGCGCTCACCCACAGTGTCCTAGTACAAAGCGCTGCCCCACAGTGTCCTAGTGCAAAGCGCTCACCCACAGTGTCCTAGTACAAAGCGCTGCCCCACAGTGTCCTAGTACAAAGCGCTCACCCACAGTGTCCTAGTGCAAAGCGCTGCCCCACAGTGTCCTAGTGCAAAGCGCTCACCCAGTGTCCTAGTACAAAGCGCTGCCCCACAGTGTCCTAGTGCAAAGCGCTCACCCAGTGTCCCAGTGCAAAGCGCTCACCCACAGTGTCCTAGTACAAAGCGCTCACCCACAGTGTCCTAGTGCAAAGCGCTGCCCCACAGTGTCCTAGTGCAAAGCGCTCACCCAGTGTCCCAGTGCAAAGCGCTGCCCCAGCGTGTCCTAGTACAAAGCGCTCACCCACAGTGTCCTAGTGCAAAGCGCTCACCCACAGTGTCCCAGTACAAAGTGCTCACCCACAGTGTCCTAGTGCAAAGCGCTGACCCACAGTGTCCTAGTGCAAAGCGCTGACCCACAGTGTCCTAGTGCAAAGTGCTAACCCAGTGTCCTAGTGCAAAGCGCAGAGCCACAGTGTCCTAGTGCAAAGCGCTAACCCAGTGTCCTAGTGCAAAGCGCAGAGCCACAGTGTCCTAGTGCAAAACTCAGAGCCACAGTGTCCTAGTGCAAAGCGCTCACCCACAGTGTCCTAGTGCAAAGCGCTCACCCACAGTGTCCTAGTGCAAAGCGCTCACCCACAGTGTCCTAGTGCAAAGCGCTCACTCACAGTGTCCTAGTGCAAAGCGCTCACTCACAGTGTCCTAGTGCAAAGCGCTCACCCACAGTGTCCTAGTGCAAAGCGCTCACTCAGAGTGTCCTAGTGCAAAGCGCTCACCCACAGTGTCCTAGTGTAAAGCGCTCACCCACAGTGTCCTAGTGCAAAGCGCTCACTCACAGTGTCCTAGTGCAAAGCGCTGACCCACAGTGTCCTAGTGCAAAGCGCTCACTCACAGTGTCCTAGTGCAAAGCGCAGATAGATTATTGCTGTGAAGTTTTCTGCCAATGTTTCATGATGAGCTTTAACATTGTCAATTGCCCACAGCAGCCCGGAGTTTTGATATAGTTAACACCTTCACAGTCAGTGTGCTTTGCTCTGCAATGTGCTGCAGGTCCAAAAGGTTTTAACCATAGATAAACGGTTCTTTCATGTGTCAAGTATAGTCTGCACCACTGCAGACTGCTCCCGCAATGAGAACTCGGATTGGGCAGTAGTCAGGACACACAATAGAAATTAATTGTGTCAGACCGATATCTCCGTCTGATTGCTTCATCTCTAATCCGTCTCTGCCTGCCCCAGTTAACGTCCTGCTTTTAGAACAGCTGTCTCAACAGCTGGGCCGCTTCAAATGATATTTCAGCTCCCCACACCCACCTAGGGAGGGGAGAAAGCAAGGAAGGAGTGGGAGCCCCTGGGAGAGCTTTTGTATGGTTCCTATCCGCAGCTGCAGACCCTGACTGAGGACAAATATCCAGCAAAGACTGAACCAATATTTACACTCACCAGTAAAGCCAGAGTTGTGAAGCCATTTGCATGCGCTGTTTTATTGAACTTATTATTATGTGATTGCATGGTTAGGATTCATGAGGGGCAGGTAATATGCTGCTGTGCATACTATATTTAAAGGTCAATTTACACATTCTCAAAAGTGCAACCCGTGATTCTCTATAAAATAAATAAATAAAATGATTATGTTACTCTATTAAACATTGTTAGTGGCTGCAATGCAATTTTCATAGTCTTTTATTTTAATGTTACATTTTGGAGAGATCTGCTTGCATCTCATTTCAGATGTAGGGAGAGATTAAAAAGGAACAAAAAAGGTTCAGAACTACCATTTCTGTGACTTTCTAAACAAAATTAAAAAAGCTATCTTGGAGGAATTGCAGTGGGTGATTTGCACGTGTGCCTATACAATATATCAATTAGGTCAAAATTGTGGCAAAAAAAACCTGGCACAGCCTTTGCTTCTTGCTTTTTGTAGCTTTTCCTTCTTAGGCCTCGGCCATGCTCCATGCTGGCGTGCTGAGGCGCAGGGAAAGCGAGTGCTTTCCCTGGCCTTGCGGTTGCTTACCGCACGCGCTGTCAGCAGGCTGTCAGGGGGCGGGCCGGGGGCGGGCGTGTCACTGGCCGGGGGCGGGCCAGTAACGTCACGGAGCTGGTTCGCCCTCATTGGGCGAACTGCTCACGTGACCGGCCTGTCGTGCCGGGAAACGGGGAATTTTAAATTCCCCTAAGACCTGCGCTTCCGCAAGCGCGCGGAAGCGCAGTTGAGCCCCTACTAAAGCCGCTCTAATTGCGGCTGTAGGGGCTCAGTGCTGAGCGGGAGCGCGCGTCAGCACGCTTCCGCCAGCAAGCGCTAAACATGGCCAAGGCCTTATAGAGATTCAATTATTCCTGCAGAAACGGCAGAGCATTGCTTCTTAAACCTCATTTACTACTAAGGATCAAAAGACAAAGATACCCAATGCTACATCCAATGTTACAAAATACATAGTTAAATATTTCAATGTTAGTATTCTCATGCATAAGGGTCATTTAGTTAAACCCTTTGGCCAAAGCGCTATAAGCCTGCAGCCACTTCACGGCATGACCAGCATGCAGGTCCTAACACTACATGTGAAAATTCTCATTTACCTCTGCAGTGGAGGGAGAATGGCCTTAATACACCTGTCCTGCACAGGAACACTGAAAACCTGCTACTTAAAAAGTGGGGTGGGGTGAGCTTAAACCCTGGAAGGAAGGGCCACTAACCTCCAAACAACTGATACCAGTTGAAAATTAATAAACACACAATTCCAGCAAGCTCTAACCCCAGAACCATTATATATGTATGATGTGGTGGGTTCTGGTGTTAGAGCTTGCTGGAATTGTGTGTTACTTATAACTAAGGAATGCCTTCTAGACACCTCAGAGCTGGTGTTTCCTAAAGCTTTTTGCTCTGGTCATTCTTTCACTTGTGTCAAAACAGTTGTCTGTCTTTAGGTTTACTGGCGATGTACTTCTTTAATCCAGGCTGTGCTGAAAAAGCTTAGTAACATGGCAGGTATAAGACAAAAATAAATATTCCGGCGCCTACAAAAAGGTCCAATTGATGAATATTATATTCTAACCATTGACCATATGGAATGTCCAGTTTGAATGACCTGGGAGCCTCCAGATATATCTTGAGGGTCGTCTCACAATATGTGGAGATAAACACAAGAAATAATCATAGTGTTTACAGAAGGGCCCCGGGTATACGGCGGGTTCCATTTTCAGTTCTGCGCATGCGCAAACCGGCATTTTCGCCGGTCTGCGCATGCGTGACCTACAGTCTCGGCGCACAAACTACGGTCTGCGCATGCGCGCCGGGCGCAACCTCCCGTTCTGTGCATGCGCGACTTAGGATCCAAAATGGCGGCCCCCTTCTCGGTGCCGCCGTATCGGCGGATCGCCGAGAAGCAGGGCCCTGCTGTACCTGTAAAACTAATGTATTTTATTTATTATTTATTTATAAAATATTTTACCAGGAAGTAATACATTGAGAGTTACCTCTCGTTTTCAAGTATTTTCTGGGTTCATGTAGATGAAACCATACAAACATAGACAAAACATACTCTGGACAAACAAATAAACTTATTACAAACAAAAACGTAAACAACACCTAATGAATAGCTAAAAGAAACTAGTTTAATAATACTATAAAAATACTATGTAAAAAAAGACCATTGTCTAAGGGACAGATCACGTCCGGTGGGATTAAAATTGGAATCCTACTTACGACAAGCAGGATTCCAAACAGCGTTTTGGATAACCTTTATCCTATATGGCAGACTGCCAGCGAATGTCCGTGAAGTCCCTCCGGCGGAGTGCTGGTACTGCCGTCGCATGTACTGCCGCTCCGATACCACCGCTGCCCGCCTCGCCGTCTTAGCACAGCGTCACTCTCACTTTATTCTGCGTCACACCGGTATATGTAACACCAGGAACCTGTCACTCCGCCGCTTCTTCCCGTCTATATATATATACATATATATATATGATGTGGTGGGTTCTGGTGTTAGAGCTTGCTGGAATTGTGTGTTTACTTATAAGGAACACCGTCCAGGCACCTCAGAGCTGTGACTGGCGATGCGCTTCTTTAACCCAGGCTGCTCTGAAAAAGCTTAGTAACATGGCAGGTATAAGCCTATAGGGGGTCCATGTTAAAATGGACGAGAAGCAAAAAGTGACTTACTGAGTGCTCATTTACATGTAATTACCCAGAATCCCTTGCTGCAGTGGAAGCACTGTATGCTAAGAGATAAAGGAGAAAGGCAGGTTTGCAGACGTGTCTGAGAGATACTATTTTTATTTGTTGTACACTGTGTACATCATAGAAGGTCTGCACATTTATTGGGCGATTGAGTAAGAGGCGGTTCAGACTACATTGGAAGATGCAGTATTCTGCTCTGCTGGGGTCTTGAAGAAGGCATAGTGCCTTATTTACTGAGTCATCATATGGAAATAGAACCATGTGTTGAGAAAATGCATTTAAATAGCTGCAAGGTGTCTTGCGGTGTGGCTATCGCTGTTTAGTGAATACTGTGTTCTATTGAAATGAGTTAATTTTATATAGAAGATGCTGGACCCCATCTTCTCCTAACCGCGTCTTCTAGAGGCGGACTGCATCTACCAGCAGTATATTTCCAAGCCCCTAGCTGCCACGGGGGATAATCCCTCAAGCAAAGATGTGAATTATACTGATGTCTTCTGGCATGTGCTTGCTTAAAAAGAATACGCATTTCTAGCCTTATCAGTGTTACTCATTTTTCTGCATTGCTTGTATTACAGTTACAAATCATGTACAGTGATTATAAACAGACATATACACGCACTAAATTATATTTGTAAGAAGTAAAAAGCCCTGCCCTCCTCCTCCTCAGTCCTGCCATTTAAAACATCTGGAGGAAAAGGTGAGGGGAAGAAACAAACACTTGAATCGGCTGTAGGACATTTCCCAGGTGTGCAGTGGAATAGCACTGCTTAGTATATATGGGCCTAATATAAATATACACACAGACATCAGTAGGTTTAAGGTTATGTGGAACACACGTGCAAATTGAGATTCTGTATAGGTTCTTATGCCTTTTACTGGGTCAAAATAAACACGTCAATGTTATGTTGTTATAATGCAGAGAATGTGAAATCTGCATTGGTTCCTTCCTGACGCTGTTTACCTGAAAGGCATAATATGTACTGTACAACTGTGCACTGTTTGGTCTAATGAAAGAAAGAGGCCATCAGCAATTCAGAGTATAATTGCAGAATACTACCTCGGGGCATCGTTGCTTTTTAATTATGTCTTAACTTCCATTTCAATTTTGTTAATAGGAAAATATTATCAAATATATCCTGCTTTCTGTTTTACTGGCAGAGGCCTTTCAGAACGTAGCTTACAGGACAGTGAAGCCCCTCCCATTGATTTAAAAGGACTGCTCTTGAAAGGGCAATCCAAGGGGCACATTTATTTATTTTTTTAAACATAGGCCTTGAACCAGGGGGTCCCTGGAGCGGAACCCCATTGCTTTTATCTCTGGGGACCCCCTGGTTCTGTAGATAGATACCTCCGTGGGGGAGGGGGTGAGGGCATGTGTGTGTGGGGGGTGGGGGGGGGCGGGGAGAGGGTGCCCAGGGTTCATGTAATAGTGGAGTTTCAGAGCTCTCACACAGGAGCTTTAGGCCTCCGACATGGTCAAAAAGACCGTGCTGAGGCGCGCTGAGGGGAAACATTATCCCTATCAGCGCGGCTTTAGACGGCGCTTCCGCAGGCGTGCGGAGGCGTGTGGAAATGCAGGAGACAGGCAAGTTTACATTTTGCCGCTCATGCAAGCGCAGGGCCGGTCACGTGACTGCCAGGAGCCAATGGCAGTCCGTGACGTCGGCGCCGTGACGCGCTAGCCCCGCCTCCCGATCCGCCTCCAGGCCCGCCTCACGAAAGCCTCCCACTCGGCACACAAGCGCGCTCGCTGACGCTCATGCAGGGACAAGAAAAATTCCTGCTTGAGCAGGAGAGCATGAGCGTCAGCGCTGCTCAGCGCCGCTCCCTGCACCATGTTCCAGGCCTTAGACTATGCAGAGATACCGGCACCCCTTAAGGAGGTCTGTTTCTATTTAAGAAGGAGGTCCCCAGAACTGAAATGAATGGGGTTCACCTCCGGAGACCCCCTGCTTCAATCCTGTATTAAAAAACAGTAAATAAAAAAAAAAAAGCACCTGCATTGCTACTTTAAAATCAAGCATTGTAACACTATTTTTATTGGCCCGTGATATCTGCTTATAACAACCATCAAAGTATCTCAAATCCTGCAGGAATGAATTGAATGGGAGAAAACAGAAGTGATATCAATGATCAATTCTAATTCTGCTTTGGTGCTAAAATTAACTCCATTCGCAACTCTGTTTTGCTTGTCAAAATAATGTGGCACTTTCATTGATAAATATAGCGCATTTGTGTGCTACTGCAAGACTGTACAACTTGTGTTAACTACCTCCCACATTAGCTCAGCAGTTCACCCCAAAGTAAATGAGATGCCGGGGAAAGTGAAACGGAGTATCACTGAACACTTTCAGCTCAGGGATCCTCTCTCTGCTTATAGAACAAAATCCATGAGAAACTATACATGTTATCTGCCTGCACCCACTGCACTCACTTTACTAACCCATAGAAAACAACACTTGAGTTTGTGAGGCTGACTTTTCCTCTCATTATTACTGTTTTGTTCTAATATATGCTCACAATGTTTCCTAAATGATCATACAAATGTAGCCACGGTTATTGCACCTGTTAGCACATTATGGTGGGGTATTCTGTGATATTCTACATTATCACTGCCATTGAACCCTAACTATAATCTGTGATATTCAGCATTATATCGCAATATTCTGCGTTATGAGTGGTGCAATTATTTTGGCTACATCTGTACACAGACACTATTAATAGGCAGGTGTGAAGTTCCAAAAACTGCCATAGCATGTACTGATATATTGAATTGCTCCTCAGTGGTTTGCAGGCCTCTCTGTCTGCAAAGGGATTGTGTGATAACTGAATTGGTACGATGAAGAGTTTACAGTAAGGCCGCGCTTACAGTGTTGGCGACGCGACCGATGACGTCACCCGTCACCGTCGCCACCGGCGAAAGTTGCAACTTGATTTTTAGCGACATCGCTGGCGACAAGGCCAGTGACGTCACTAAAAGGGGCGGGCCGCGCAATTTGATTGGTTTAGAGACAGTCACATGTGGCGACTGTCTCTAAAAAATCAAATTTACCCGGCTTCAAAATTTTTGGTCGCTCCGTCGCCGCCGCGCTTACTATAAGCGCTTGCGACGGAGTCAATGTATTTGTTTCGGAGCGACGTCGCGTCGTCGTCGCAAGGCACTATAAGCGCAGCCTAGGGTCTCATGTTACAATTGCATTAGTTGAAGCACAGATTTACTGTAGGCAGGAGCAAGTACAGTAAGTTCATTTTCTGTAGCAGAAAGGGGACAATTGGGCATTGTTAGTGAAGAGGCCCTCAGGAGTTGGGTTTAATGAGGAACTTTAAGATGGATAGAGGGTCACTGAAGCAAGGGAGGTTTGGCATATTTCAGAAGCAGTGAATAAAGTGAAGGCAAATGTGTACACATGGGAGGAGAGAGCAGTGGAGAAGGATGAGGATTACTTTGGACACGAGGTAGGGAGCTGTAAGATGAAATGTAGAGAGGGCTTAGAAAGGGGACCTGTCAGGAATGGCTCAGTTGTATTGTCACTGCCTTCAAATCAGGTGATCTTGGTTCACACCCCATTCTGGATGTTACTACATTTGCCTCTCTGCCGTAGACACCAAAAATAGTCTGTAATATCTACCGTATAGAGTATATCATAAGCTGTCACTATATCACTATCAGGGCAAGATGGTGTTAAGAAGTTGGACCAGCACCAGATAATATGACAGCCCTTCCATGTCCTAATACTTGATTGTGACCCAAACCCATAGCTTTATTCCAGTGGATGTGCTTACAAATAACTTGTATATGGAAGTTATAAAGTAGAATTGTAATTTGGGTTACTTCCCCCTGCCTCAGGATGAGCCTATGGTAATGCGTCTCCAGCTTCTCTGGCAGCGAAGTGGTCGACAGATTCCCCTCTGCCCCAGGAGGCTGCTGGTGTGTTGTGGATAAGATGGGCCAAGAATTTTTGAGAGGCGACTTCCTGCTAATCCCCAGTTATCTAAACACGGTACTGAGGCGGCGTGGGGAGAGTTTGAGCGTATGTCGACTCAATGGCAGCCAAAAGGGAGAGACTGTGCTCTTTCCTTCTGTTGCTCTCTCTGTTCCTTTTGCTTTTCCTATCCCTAATCTTTTGTCTTGTTTCTCTCCTTTCACAATCTGCTCCCCTGCACCTTTCATCCTGGTGTCCGCACTGTTTTTGACCGTCCCACTTTGTATCTCAGTTGTCTTCCTTGCTCTTTCCCTTGTTTTCTTTCTTCTCACTGTCTTCCCCGCCTACTTCTATTTTCCATGTCCTTATTACTCACTTGCTCAATCTTCCACTATCCCACTAGTTTTCCATTCATTTTTTTTTTTTTGCCTTCTGTGCTGTCTTTTGCCTTTCTTGGTCCTCCTTTCATTTTTCACACTACCTCCATCATTGAGTTTTATGAACAATGAGTTTTAAACAAAATCCCCTTTTCTTTAAAAATAAATAAATAATTAAATGTAAGTTTTTATTTGAAAAGAAATAAGTGGTGCTTCTTGTTATCACGATTCTTCCAGCTCTTGCTGTGTTTAGTTCTCTCCCTGTCTCAGTCTGTGTTACTCTCTCCATGGCCCTTATTTGATATAGGGAGACGCGTCATAATGTACAGTTAAAAAAGGCCAATGACAAAGTAACGTCAGGTTTTCTCCCCCGTCAGTAGCATTGAGCTATTGTAACTATAACAGACATGAATGATAATTATATGCATAACAAGCGTTATCATAACATTGCACATCCACTTAAAGTTTGTTAACATTAACGCAGGCACTTAACGCTACGTTAGTTAGGTCGTGCCTTAACTTGGCGTTACCATCATTCAGACCCGGGAATAGGGCTTTAGCTGGAGACGAGGAGAGCGTTAGTAGAGTACCCATTAACTTCCATATTACATACCTATTTATAAATAACGGAAAACATTTGAACTCAGAATGATAAGACTCTTTGACACCAAAACCAAAGGACTTAATGCGGACATGGGTTTTCTCACACCCTATCAAAATTGTTTGTAATTATCCTGTGTAGCCCTTTTTCTGAACCCTCCCAAAGGAAATACTGGTCGCTGTACAACACCTGCGGCTCCAGGAGATATGAGCCTCCGCTAGCTGGGAGCCTGGGGTAACACTCATACATTTACTTAGCGCAGCGCCTCCACTTACCCAGGATCCCCGTGATGTGAAATTCCCCTGGGCAAGAAATACATACACACATATGTGATGCAACCAACTTTACTGTATATGATAATGCATGGCAACCTTATCACTCTAACATGCAATTAGCAATAACACTTATCATACTTATACTCTAACGGTATAACTTTAGCGGCTGCCCACTCATCAGGAGCAACGTCTCCGTCCCCTCACCGCGTGCCCCACACACCGTGTCCATATATTAATGTGATGGTACTATATGGTATAGGCTCAGTCTTGTAACCACTCACTCAGTGTTCCTACAAAGAGTTTAGCCTTAGGCGGGATCAGCGCCTGATGACCGGTGTTGGTGCACTTGATGATATAGTACCTGCCGAGCACTCCAGTGCTCGGATCTGCAACCGCTTCACAAAGGATCCGTCGAGTTCCGGCCCGACATCCAGGATCCACCGTCCGGGAAGACCCCAACAAGATGGCCTCTGCAACCGCACCAAAGGGCAGCGCCCAACTTTCTGCACGGGTACGCAGCGTCAATGGAGTCCCTATCTGACTCCGTGAACTTCCGTGACATTCGCTGCACTATAGGCCGTCCCTACAGCACAGCAACCTTGGATGGCTTTAGGGAAACTCCTAGGGCCTACGGGGTAGCCTATCCTATGCAGGTGGGTCACTGACCCCCTGCACCCACACTACCTCTCTCTTCACCTCCCGGATCCCCTCTGACTACTCGACCTAAACCTGCAGCAAACACACTGCACTCACACAGTACCTGCAGCAACCGCACTGCTCTCAACCGGTACCTGCAGCAACCGCACTGCACACACACTGAACCTGCAGCAACCCACTGCACTCACTCGGTACCTGCAGCAACCGCACTGCACTCAACCGGTACCTGCAGCTACACTGCACTGCACACACACACTGTGCCTACTTGTCAGCGCTCACAGCACTGCCAGCCGTGACACTGACAAGACTGCACACTCACACGTAAGGGCAGAGTCCCTAACCTAGGGGCTGTCCCTCCGTACCTACCCCCTACCCTGGTGGGGATTGGGGCCTGCCTGGGATCTGGGGAACTACCTTACCTGGTGTAGGAGCCACTTGCTCCCTACACCCTTCCTCCCCCTTCCTGCTCCCAGCTCCAACTGCCAAACGTGGTCCCCGTAACATTGTAGCGTTCCTCCACAGGAGAAGCTGCAAAACCCTATTTGCTGGCTGGCTGCACGTGATGTGGGTGAAAGGGCAATCCCCAGAGGCTGCTGGGAATTGTAGTCCACTCAGGACCTCTTTAGCATTGGGACCGCGTGCGCTACTCTTACTGCGCCTGCGCGACCAACGCGCACGCTCGTGCAACCTGTCATGGCGGCCCCCGCTAGCCGGGTGTGCCGCAGAGCCTCGGAGCGCTACATGGGGGGTCTCTGGGACTGAAAAGAGACCGGGGTTACACCTGCTTGCCTCTATTCTTATCCACACTTTCTCTCCCCCCCACCCCTCCCCCCCAGCATCCCTCCCCACCTTTCCTTGTCACCATCCCCTGGCTTCAAACACTTTTTACACCCTACCTTATCTACAGTACATATCTGTTGTTTTTTTTCTTTTCTCTCTACACTGTTTTAGCCATAGATTCCTGTGTATATCAGTATTGCTTGACCTGAAGAAGAGAGAACTCTTGTAAAGCTTGTCCTATGACATAAATTGTTAGTCCAATAAAAAAGGTATCACCTAATACTGAAGAACTAATTTATTCTGCACTATCGCAACTGGACTAACACGGCTTTTTTCTGCTTTATTTATAAATACATATAGGTTTTTTTGTGACGATACTGTCTGGCACCTCTTTTTTGCCTGGTGGGGAGAAAGATGAGAGTAAGGGAGGGGGTGAGAGGTGGGGGTGGAGGGGGTGAGAGGTGGGGGTGGAGAGAGAGGTGGAGTTGTGAGGGTGGAGAGAGAGGTGAGGGGAGAGAGAGGTGGGGGTTGGGGGAGAGAGAGGTGGAGGTTGGGGGAGATAGGTGGGGATTCGGGGAGAGACAAGTGAGGGTTAGGGGAAAGAGACAGGTGGGTGTTGGTGGGAGAGAGACAGGTGGGGGTTGGGGGGAGAGACGAGGCAAGGGTGTGGCTTGGGAGAGAGAGGTGGAGTGTGATGGGGGAGAGAGGGGTGGGGTGGAGAGAGTGGTGAGGGAAAGAGAGACAGTTGGAGGTGTGGGGGCGTGAGAGGTGGGGGTGGGGAAGAGAGAGATGAGGGTAGGGGGGATAGAGGTAGGGGAGAGAGAGAGAGGTGGGGGTGTCGCAGGGTAGAGAGGTAGGGGAGACTTGGGGGTGTGAGAGATCGAGGGGGGTCATGCAAGGCCTCCAACACGGTGGGGAGGGTGGCCGCGGCCTACTGTAGTAAACACTCTAGTCCTGGGCCCTTGGAAAGTTGTCTGCAGCCCTCTTTTTATTTTTTTTCAAAACCCCCCATTGTATGTGTGTATATATATATATATATATATATATAACAACAAAAAAGAAAAAGCGCCCGATCCTAGTGTATTATTTCAAAAATATGAATTTAATAAATTCCAAAGCTCCCAAATTAAAAGTCACAGACAGAAATAGTATATAGGCGTTTTATGAGATAAATACTCATGCTCCAATCTGATCGCTGGAACTTCGCTCCTC